>NW_020272861.1:190004-218524 GCF_003268045.1 Sipha flava | reverse complement strand
GCGACCGCCCGTGCGTGTGCCGCCAACGCGTCGCCCGACGACGACGGACGTGATATTATTATTATTATTGTTGTTGTTGTTGTTGTTGTGCAAAAGGTGCGCGCGCCTTCGCGTACGTAATGCGTGTGCCGATTAACGGCCGGGCGACGTTGCGCGGACGTGTACGTGTTTGCGAATCGATGACGGGTGATGGGGGAGAACGATCGGGTAACGATAGGAATAAAACAGTAATAATCGGCTCGCTACCTCGCTTCGCTGGAGGGAGGACGCTCGCTGCGGGCGGTGAGAGCGAGAGAGAAAACGGACGGGAGAAAAAGTGGTAGAAAACACCGCGTCGTCGTCGTCGTCGTCCCACGTACCGGTGGACGGTCGGGTGCGGGGCGCGGAACGGATGACGGTATCATCCGCGCGCGGGCGCCTCGGTGCGCCCGGGGGAGATTTCGACGGCGAAACGTTTCGACACGCCGTCGACCGGGGCGCAACGACCGTTGACACAGTGACGACCGGTTCCACACCCTTTAGCGCGCAACGATAGTCTACCGTCGACATCTTATCGATTATATTTTTTCAACACCGTATAAGAAATCGAAACTTTATCGTTATTTGCCACGATTACTGTTATAATATCCAGATAACTTCTAAAATGAAAAACACTTTTTGCTTGTTCGTATGTTATACCCGTGACACTACAATAAAATATTACTCGTACAACAGATCGCCAAATAAAAGAATAATCCAGTATAATATATTACATTTACATGACGTAAATTAAATAATACCACTAATATTTTCAAACGGTAAAAATAACTTTTGTCTAAAATATAGACTCCTGTTTAGAAAATATAAAAATTATAACAACAATTCCAGCTACGAGTAGGTTGTACGTATTTATGCTGATGTATGCATCATGTTAATCGAGTTGTCTTTTCAAAACCACAATAACGATTTATCATGTGTTCTGTAATTATTTGTGAGTTTTATATCATAATACGACTCTTGGATCACGATCAAAGATTTAAGATTGACCATTGATTTGTATGCTAGATAAAAAAAAAGTGTTAAAACAATAGATAACTAAGATAATAACAATAAATCTTGTATTAAGAACGAGAAAAAATATAATTCAATTTCCGATGTAGGATTAAATTATACGTTTGCATTGCACGCAATCTGTGCTATCGTCGTGTATTGTTGTACAAACGATTGATAAGACATGTTGATAGTAAAGGTTGGCGCGCGCATGCGCGTGTGGATACTACAACTAGCTGCAACGATCCGCTCGTCTCGTACGAATACATGGATAGATATCGAATTATCTCTGGGAACCGGTTGCGCGGCAATTCGCCGACTATGGAGTGCGGCGAGACGCAACTTATATGTCGCCGCCGCTGCCGCTTTAGCGAGGAATCCGGACGTCAAACGTTGTGGAAGATTCGAAAACGAAGAAAATGACTTCGTTTGCCGGGTAAGATTTGGTTTTTCGAACACGAACACCGGACGCGCGCGCGTTGTCGGTGGAGAAACGACAGGAACAATGCCGTGGACAGCGACGAGTTTTGTTTTTATTAATTTTTTTTTCCCCTCCCCCCAGTGCTCCGACCGACGAGGAAGTCGAACGGTTCAACGTATGTTTACTGGAAATGATTGTCGAAGGCATGCTTCCGTTCGACGTCGTCGAGAACAGAGGTTTGCGGAACTTGATCGAACACCTCGGTCCTCGGTACACGTTGCCCACCCGGAAAACCGTTGAGTGCACCCTGATTCCCGGACTGTACGAGAACATAATGTCCGAAGTCGCCGAGCTTATTTCAAACGCCAAACACGTTGCGGTAACAATTGATATCTGGACGTACACTAACAGCGATCCGTATGTAACCGCGACCGCTCATTTCATCGATACCAATATACGTTACAGGCCACTCGTTTTATCTACTAAAAAGCTGATAGCCAATTACACTGCCAAATACTTGTCCGAAGTTTTATTGGAAATATTTCAATGGTGGAATATTGAAAAAAAAATTTCTGTTATTATAGCTGACCCCAAAGCTGTTATTAAGAGTGCAATACAATTACTAGGCATTGAATCCATCCCGTGTACAGGCCATTCCTTAAATAACGTTATTAATAATTCCCTGAAATTAGATGTAAACGAAAATGATCCATTGGCAAATGTGAATTCGTACCAAGTTCAAATAATAAATTTAGTAAAACTATGCCGTTCTATTGCTAAATATTTCAAATTCAACCAAATACCAAGAAGACTATTGAGAGAAAAACTGAAAGAGTTGAATTATACTGTTTTGAAATTAAAGCTAGATGATTCATCTAAGTGGAATAGTACATTGGTTATGATGGAACGTTTTCTTAAGATCAAAAAACCACTTACCTCTCTTTCTTTGTTAATCTTACGATGTCCACAAATGCCAACTACTGAGCAATGGACAATCATGGAAGATCTAGTGATGTTGTTAAAGCCTTTTGAAATGATGACAATGCAGCTGACTGAGGATCATAGACCAACCCTGGGAATTATTATTCCATTAATAAGAGGTAATTCATTTATTGTAAATTAAAAATAATATTTTCTTAACTATTTTTATTCCAGGTCTTCTACTTTCACTGGAAAATAGAACACCAAAAACATCCAGTGGAACATTTTTGAAGGAGACTCTGATTTGTAATGTCATGAAAGTGTTTGGTTCATTTGAATTGATGCAGCCATCATCCTACTACGCTAAAGCAACAATATTAGACCCTCGGTTCAAAAAAGCCGCTTTCACGTCGAGCTCACAATCGGACAATGTTGAGCTAAATATAGTATATGAAGTCAACGACTTACTAAAAATCAAAAGTAATAAAAACCAGTTATTTTAAATAAAAATTAACATTTTCTTTTTAAATAATATGTGATTTTCATGTATTTATATTTTAATTTATCAATACATTTAGATTACACTTATAATTCAAAATAATTTTATCCTTTGATTAGTCGCATAACTGTATAAAAGATCGATAGCTCTTTCATTTTAATTTTTAAAATATTTAAACTGTCGTTTTGTTTTGTAATTCATAATCATTTTTTTTTTTTTTAAGTATACAGACAATTATGATGTATAAATATCTTATATAAATATTTTATTATTTATTACTTTATTTATTTTCAATTACAATCGAGTCACGATAACTCGAACCTCAATAACTCGAAAAACTTGACAACTCGAATTGTGTTTTATTCCCCTTGAAAAATCTTCCCCTATAAATTAGTTAGATATCTTGAAGTGAATTTTTATCCCCATTCAATTTCGAGTTATCGAAGCTCGACTGTATTAAGTGTCATAATAACTGTGTGCAACCAAGGGTACCCACAAGGAGTGGCAAGGGAGAAACATTTCCTCCTAGCTTTTCAACTATTTAAAATAATTATATCCAAATTAAATATCCCAAAATCCCAAAAATCATAATTGGTACCAAGGTGTATTAATATTTATAGCTGGTTACATTTAACAATGTAAGAGAATCGTTTATCCGGATTATGTATGTTAAGTTTACACAGAAAAAAAATCGAAAAACTTCATTTAGTTGAAAAAGTTGTTGATGAATTTGGGAAAAATAAAATAAAATTTCAATTTGTGTTCAATTAGCTAGTAAAAGTGTTTAATTAGAATAAAAAGGTTTGATTATTAATAAAAATTAATGCTGTCCCATTTTCATCTGTGGGCGCTCTTGTGTGCAACAAAGAACCTAATTATATTGATCATGTGTAACTAAACAAGTAACATGTTTAGTGTAAACGACGAGAGTTAAAATATTTATATTTTATTTATTATTTTTTTTTAAAAAAGACATTTATTACATGGCATGTAATGTATAAGAAGGTAACTGTAAAAATTTAAATTTTAGTTGCATATTTCAATTTTTTTGACCGACAAATATATTATACAAGCAATCATCAGTATTCTCAATTACACGTAGAATACAAATTTTTAACCTTTAAAATCCTGGAAAATGTTGTATTTATTAAAAATAACCATTGTTAAGAAAAATTTTACTTATTTATTAAAATAAAAAAATGTTATTCTGATTTGAGCATACCAATAAATGTATTTTATATATATTTTTTATTTTTTTTTTGAATACAATTTTTTTTTTGCTTAATACATTTTGAATAGGCAATTAAAATGTAATGTGTAATACCATAAGATGTTTCAGTAATATCAACAAGAATAATAAATATTTATTCTTGAAAACAAAGACCCTTAAAGTTATACTGATAACATGAGAACGAAATAAAAATTATTACATTACTTAACCAAGCTATTATTTTTCAATGTTTTATTAAATTAAAAAATTGTTGGAACCTCTAAATAGTTGATGTATTACAAATTTAGTTATTAAAGTCTCATTTTTTCATACTTAGGCATTTTTATTATAAAGTTATAAGTTCAACCATATAAATTGTTTTCTTTACACCACAATGTAACATTTTAATCATATTGTAATAATATTTTGTGTATAATAGTAACTTTATTTTATTTAAACTAACGCTGAATAATTTTCTTTTGGTTTTAGAGGAATGTGATACTGCTACAATTGATATTGTCACCACTAGTCAACAAACAACAGATTTTACAAATAGTACAGAAAATTTACTAGACTATTTACAAGACAAGGTGACAACTATTTGGTCAAAATCAAATTGTACAAATACTACTGCTGTTACATTAATAAAACAGTACATGGATTTAACATACTTGAACTTATTAGAGGATCCTATTCAATTTTGGAAAACCCATAATTCTTTATTAGGCCCTTTATCAGATGTGGCGTTGAAATATGCTTGTATTCCTGCTTTGTCAGTATCATCAGAAATAATGTTTTCTAGAGCTGGAAAAGTTGAAATCCAACGAAAAAACAAGTTATCACCTAAAGACATAGATACTATGATTTTCCTAAATAAAAATATAGGAAAATAATTTTATTTTAGTATTTTATAATTGTTGCCAACCAAATTTTTTATCATTGATTTAAAAATAGACTATATTTTATTCATTTTATTGTTAGTTTTATAGGTTTTTATATAATTTTATATAAAGATTTTAACTGTAAAATTGTATACTATAAAAAATATATTATTAATTTAATGTACTTTTCTATTACAATAATTACATAATTATTTACATTACAATTTTTAATAATCGATATCAGTAATATGTAGAACCAAAAAATGTGTTGATTATGCAGCACTCTCTGAAAACAAAAAAATCATTGTTTAATACAATCTAGACAATTATTAATGAATCATGATTATTATGCCCATTGATTGGTGGCCAAATTATTATTACCAATTTTATGTTTTTTTTTTTTATAATAAACTGAATGGTGCATGAATCTTTATTGATTTTTTCTCTGATCATTATGATATGTAATAACAAATAATTATAAACTGAAATACAGTTATTGAAAAACAATGAACTGATAAATTGTATTTACATTTAAAGTTATTACAATGTTTGTAACTATAAATTATTATTAGTTATTTTTATTACTTGAAGAAAAACTGATGATGGATACTATTATTTGAATCTTTACATTCATTAATATACCATTTTAATCAATATTATTTTATACAATTTAACTTGATTGAATTAATGAAATTCTAAGTTTATAGTTAAAGCTTTTAAGGTGATCACTATACTATTTATATGTTCAATTATCTGGAGGTAAAAATATTTTATTTGACAGTGATAAAATTACCTATATTATCACAGTATTTAAAAATAACTATTTAAAATTATTTTCTTTTTAAAACAATAATGTTTCATACATAAATTAAATACTTATAAAGTTTAAAAAATAAAATTTTATTTAGCTTTGACAAATAGAATCAACTAAATGACTTAATAATTCTACAGTAAAAATACAATTTTTAATAAATATTATGATATTTAACATGACTATTTTAAATTATTTTGAAAATAAATTAAATAAAAACCCATACTAGGTTTTTTATGAGAAAAATTATTTAAGAAGAAATGTACGAATATTTAAATACAATATAAGCAAAATCCATTTTAAAAACACCTTCTAAATGTTAGTTATTATTCGATAGTACATATCCAAACCGTTACAGATATTTTCAATTTTACGAATTGATGAATTTAAATATAACTATAGCACAAGTATTGAGGTATGTAATTTAATTATATATATTTATATTTAATATGCAATTGAGTTAATTGAGTTAATTCATGATTAGCGATTGAAAATTATGTTGCTGAACAAGGCAGTTCATGTAGTGAGCCCGTTGAATAGGCTAACTAGATTATTTTAAATAAAATAACAAAACAACAATTTGAATTACAATATAATATTTTAATAATTTCTACACAAGTAAAGTTTGGACTTTAGTTCTCCACGTACGGATTACCTTAGTCTTTAACAAAATTAAAAATGAGGCCCCGAGTAATATATCGGTTGTCCTTATATATTAATATTATTTATTTTATTTATTATTATTACTTTATTAACTAATCAACACAATCCATATTATTAGATTAATTGCGTATTACGATTTATCTATTACAAAGGTTTTTTTCAACTATTTACGGTCTACATATAATATTCATAATTAATGCAATCTTTAACATTACATATATCACGTCAGTGCATTTTATAAGGAATTTTCACTGGGTGATAAAAAATGTTTTTCTCAAAATCGTCAATATATAATACCATAGTACGATTATAGTATAACACGTTTGTTTCGCATTATTTCGCCCAATCTTTTAAAATACTGTTGACAGAGTATTATCACTGGGCGACATTTGTGTCGCCTAGTTAACTAGTTAAAAAATGCACTGTATCACGTGATACTACATTAATAAGATTCTCATGTTTTTAAAAAACTTCTTTTGGCATGGTTTTGAAAATAAAAATGTTTTTAGGAACATTATTTTCCACAAAAATGTTGTCTTATCTTCAGTAGGTATGCTTTTATATGCAAAATAATCTTTAGCGTGTGTATTCTTATATTTGTTGTTTATTCTACGCTGAACAAATATTCTCACTCTCGCTATGTTTCACGCATTGTCGCATTCAATAAATACATGAAAATATTTAGTTTCTCGTCTCAATTTATATAGTCCTACTACTATTCTTATTATTCGGTTTCAAAATAAACAATTATAGTTGGAATATTGGATTAGGTACCTATACAGAAATTACGATTTTTCTAACGCAACTGAATATTTCAGCCTAAAACAATGATTTTAAAAGTTTCAATTTGAGTTTTGTATTTTAAAATATTAATACTTTTCATACATGCATGTACGAAAACAAACACCGAGGTTTATAATGTGTGTATAGAAATAAACAAATAAATAAATGCTAAGATTACATACACAAAGTATGCATATGTATATATAGTGCCGTGTCTAGTATAATTTACCAAATATTTTTATATCTGTAAGCTATAAGGAAACCACATAACTATAACTATTTATTAACTATTTAACTATTTATTTTGTATTTATTAAATGAATAAAAGCAGTAATAAACAATTAAAGAATAATATAAGTAATTTTTTGTCGAAGACATCGTTGTTTCGAGAAAAAAATAAACACTAATACTAAAAATAAACTAACAACACCGCCGATCAGGAATCCTGATTCAGGACAATGTTAATGATGTAGACCAACGATTCTCAACCGGTTACAAGTTTTATTAGGGTCTCATCATGTGAAAAAAAATTATTTCAAATTTACAACAGCAAAAAAGTCGTTAAATTAAAAAAATATTCAAATTTACATAATTTTTATTTTATTTATATATATTTTTCTATTAATTAACGCCAATCGGCTTTAATAATATACCTTTTTATGTAAAATTTATACACAAATAAATTAAATAATAGTTTGTAAAATTTTTCAATGTTTAAATTACAAACATTGTTTAAACATTTGTTAAACATTATTGGGGGTTGCGAACTCAAAAAGGTTGGGAACCGTTGATGTAGACCACGCGTCGAGACCATGGCCTTGAACGTATTAAATATTATGAATTAAATAATATGGTAAAATTTCAGTAATATTACTTAGATCAGGAGCGTCATTTGGGAGTGGGGGTGACAGACTATACCCACTCCAAGAAATTTTAAAAAGTCGGCAATTCTTTGTCGGATGATCAAATACTAAAATCGGTAAATAGTAAATTTTTATTTACTTTTTTGTACTCTTTTGAAATCAGATGATATTATCTTTTAAACCGTTAAAATCGTTCTTATTCACCCCAAACTACGGTACATTACGGTATATTTGAGATACAATTTTTTTCTTTTTATAAATCAGTTCTGTAAAGTATTAAATATACAAATATTAAAATTATCAGTATTTATTATTTATTTAATTAGATTTGTATTATTATTCCATTAAACCTATTAATAGGTAACTAAAAGTTATAGGATAAGTAAATAAATTAATGTTTTACTATCTTTAATGTTATTGTTTAATTTGGGTAAATTGAAACGTTTTATGTTCATGTTTATCATCATGACATCATTATACATTACTAATCCTTACATGTTTTGTTCCAAAAAAATATTTTATTGATAGTCTATCGTCTATAAATATTAACTATTTAAATATATAGGTAACCATCATTTTTTAAATATTATGAAGTAGGCAAATTTAATCAGTTGCCCCACCCTTTCAAAAGTTTAAATGACACCCTTGACTTAGATTATAAAAAATCTTTTGAAGTCCTAGCAGTCATGGCTTCCGGAGCACACGCACCTCTCGCACCCCCTTGTGTATATACAAATATATTTTAATTGGTAACGTTTGTATTGATGCTTGTCAACTAATTCGTTAAAAAACAAAATGTTAAGAAATCTGAGGTAGAATTTATTATTGCGTAATCTCAACAAAAACATAGAAATACTGTATCCTAGTAGAATATTCTTACGATTAAGTTACAACATGTACTTACTTCACCTATTAAATTGCAAAACTTACAATCAGCGATTTTTCAAATTTAGAAAACAGATTTTTTGGTAAGTTCACACTGAAATATTTGAGCAATTCAATAAAAAAACAATCCAGTGTATGCAATACTTCATTAATACCTACAACTTAACGGTTACCATATAAATATATAATATATAAATTAATAAAATACACTAATTTATTAAATGCATTTTTAGTACAATATCAAACTCATGTTCGACACGCAGGAAAAATATTTGTTTTATAATATGTTTTTTAATTTTAACTGTATATAATTTTTAAAAACGATCAATGTTTTGCTATATTCTTGCTGTATATTAATTTTACTTGCACAAAAATTAAAAATTACAATCCTATCGATATGTTTTGTCAAAACTCAAACATTTTTATTTAAAACATTTAACACTAACTCGTATGAACATAATGGATTAATAATAATGATTATAAATTGTTAGCATTGTCGCGTTCGTGGTTGTTGAGAATTTGATAGGTAAGTGACAATGATTGAAGCATTGAATTAACTGGTACATAGTTGAAAAACTTATATTGAATAACAAATACTTGAAACTCTGGCTTGGGAAAAATAAGTATAATCCGAAAACGTTCGAAAAAAAACGCACAAAGCACTGTAAATACGTGTACCAACATTTTCCATGTCGTTTATCTATTATTATTATTGCAAACTAACAGTTGATCATAGGTTCAGTATATCATACAGAAAACATTGCAGTTGCTCGCGTTGTAATGATTTTCCTTTCAGTTAATGACGTTAGTATACCTACCAGGGACGGATCTAGGAGGGTTCAGGGGTAAAATGTATGTTCGATATCCGTGTTTAGAATTCCTAGTTTTCAATTTATTAATATACGTACTATTCTCTTATCTCAAATTGTTAAGTGACGAATATTTATAAAATAGAATCTCAGAATTTAATTTTTGTTATACGATCGTTAATTATATGGAATGGGCGCATGTATACTCCGCCACAAGTACCTTTTTTTACTATAAACCGCCAGAAAAATAAATCAGGTAAAATTGGGTTTATGTAAACTCCGCCACTACAAAAATTTCAAGTAAAATTGAATACATGTAAACTCCGTCAGTAAAGAAAATTGAGTAGTAGTATAAAATTAATATGATATATTATTTAAAGTAATACGTAACAGAGGCGGCGTGTAAGCACTTACTACTGGGGCGGTGCCACAGTAAAAACATTTTTTATGTACATTTTGGTTTAATAAATTTAATTTTAACAGGCATACCAGTATATTTATGAATATATTTGGAGATTTATAATTCACGTTTTAGCGTTTAAGTAGTTTTAATGTGATACGAGGGAAGCCAGGACAATTTTTTCGGGGTAGGTGGTGTGGTTGAAATTATACTAAAATTTAAATGTTCAAACCGTTTCTGATAAATAATAAGTAATAATAAGTGAATATTATTATTATAATATTATATAATATCATAAATCCATTTTATTTCACCAGACACATATTTTATATTTTAGTTATATTTGTAGTTGCTAAATAAAACCCATAAATTGTCTCGTTGACTAGTAATTAATTTTATATTATTACTTTGTCGCGACATATTTCGTTCAATATAAAATATACACGAAGACACGCAGACTACGAATGATTATGTTCGTTAAAGTATACTTTACATATACCTTACCTACTGCCGATATCATCATTAGAAATACTAATTTCAGCAAGGCTGGGCATTAACGAGTTAAAAGTTAAAATTAAGTTAAAACGTTAAGTTAATTTTAATTAAGTTAATTAACTCGTTACTTTTTTTTTAAGATTAACTTTAAGTTAATTTTAGTATAAAATAATAATGCAAATTATTAAATGAGGTTTTTAGCATATTTATAATTTACTATTTTGATATAAATTTCCTGTAGACCAAAATAATATGAAAAATAACTTTAATAGTCATTATATGGGTTATATTTTTATAACATTGTTATTGTATAAACACTATAAACCCATGGAAATCCTAAGAATATTCTGTGAAAATAGTAAATACCATGAGAACGAGTGTCGATGGGGGATTAATCACAAAACTACTGTAGTATAATTTCCAATTTAATTTCATTATTCAACTAGCATGTGTTCTGTTCACATCTCGTTAGAATTTATAATATATTGTTATTAGTTTATTACTTTATTAGCTTATTATATTTCTGTAAAAGTTTATTATTTTTGATTTTTGGTTTTTTGATAGCTAGTTAATACTTTTATGTATCATTTTAAATTTCCCCAGTAATTTTCTTGAGCGTAAAAAAACTAATATGTGTGCAATTTTTTATTTTTGCAAATTAGAAAATTTTAACTTAAAACTAAGTTAAGTTACTTTTTTTCAAAGTTAACTTTTAACTTAGTGAGTTAACGAAAAAAATATAAGTAACTTTTAATTTAACTTAACTTTATTATTTTAAAATAACTTAACGAGTTAAAAAAAATCGTTGAGCTGCTCAGCCCTGAATTTCAGGTAATATGAAGAAAAAATTATCAAAAAATGAATCAGTGTGGATATATATCCATCTTGAAATGAATCGAACCATGACAATAATTTTATCAATTTCGACATACATCACGCAATAGATGTCAATGTATTTAATGTGAGAAGACACGTAGCAATGTGATCACTGAGCAGGTAAACAAAAAAAAAAAAAAAAACTGGACGAGTTTACATATACCCATTACAGGTAAGAAAAAAAAACTGGCGGAGGTTACACTAAACCTTTTATAATCTTTTTATCTTAACCAATATTCTAGCGGAGTTTACAATCGCCCATATGGAATATACATTCAGGATTTAGCCGGTTTGGGACAACTAAACACTATAATGTTTAAAAATCAAAATCAAGGGGCCAATTCGGGGCCACTGATTTTTTTTATGGGTCAGGCCCCCCCCTTGACGACGTGCCTGGTGCCCAGGGTTTTGAAATGGCAGAGGGTTCCAAGAAGTAAAAGGAACGGATTACTATAAAACCCTATTAATTAATAAGCAAAAACAAAGGGCATTAGAAAACAATTTATATTAGACACTAATAAGCTACTAATGATGCACTACACAAGTAAAATAGTGAAGTTATTGATTATACATCACAGAGTTATATTATAATTATATAATGATAAAAAAAATCAGATTTGAATAAACTTATTATCAGTGGCGTGGATTGGGTTCAATTTCTGGTGTTGAAAGGCATATTTTCAAGCTATAATTTCCAACACACCAATTAATCTACCAAATAAATAAACCAGATAATAATTTAATTGTTAATGTACATGCACAAAAATTACAATTTTGTATCTGTTTACATTATACCAAATACACCATATATTACAAAAATTCCAATTTTTAATTAAAAAAAAAATACGAGTATATATAAATAATGATTTATAAACAAATGCTGATTTTCTTATCTCTTGAAAATAATATTTTAGGTACACAAATTTCAATAATTTTATGGTGGTGCAAATGCTACATTTGCACCGCCCAGATTACGCCACTGCTTATTATAATATTATATTATTCTATCTGGTATACAAAATAAAATAAAATAATTTAGTCAATAAATAAGTATATAATAAGTTAAATTTTCCGATTTTAGATGATAATAAGTTTAAAACATTGTTTCAATCCCCCCCCCCCCTCTAAATCCAGCACTGCCTACCTAGGTGTTACATAGATTACAAAAAACGGTCGCAGACAATAATAATCACAAAAATTATGTATGATGTTTTCCTTTGCCAAAATATTATTAACCCGGGTCTCGGGTGGATATCGTTTTTCGTCTCTTTTTTAATTGAAATATGCTCGCCACGCCACTGCATGGCACATACGTGTCCTACCCAGAGGTGGAACTAGAAATTTTTACGCCCGGGGAAAATGTTAAAATTACGCCCTATCACAGACCAATAATCAAATACTCTTTTCTCGAGAATTTTTTTCTAATAACTGATATACAATCATACTTATCTAATTTTAACCCAATATCAGTATTTAACAAAGTTAAAAATATCAAATTAGTTGTTAATAATTACAAAAATTACACCCTTTACAATTTTACCCCCGGAGATAAATCCCCGTCTTTCGCCCTTTAGTTCCACCGCAAGTCCTACTCTTATTTTTCACACACCGTCGACCGCATAACATTACATTTTACGTGCAGGTCATCGTACGGTTTTAACATTAAAAGTTCTGATCGTGTGAACACGCACAGGTAACTAACCTATACAGTTCGCGGTACGCACCGTTTCAGCAACCGCTAGGTCCGAAAGCTGACCCGATTTCAAAACGTTTTTTTTTTTCTCTCTTACTCCCTCCATTGTGGAACGATTATCGGTTCCACGTCCTTTATATATTCACGATTCGACGGGCGCAACGAGCGGGTAGTATTTTCCCTTGACCATTTTCCGACGTCAACACCGTACATACCCAGAAATCGTAATTTATAATTATAGACTCATGTCCAACACACACCATTTAATATTTGAGGTAGGTACGCGATTCTTACTGTTCGTTAATTTTTTTTTTTTTTTTTTACGTCACGAACCGTGGGGGTTTTTTTCTGCGACACGAATATAATATTTATAATACGATTATACGATACAATATTTTAAAGAGGAATACCAACGATGTTATCGGTCCGTTTACTGTGGTCCTATTGGAGCGAAGGTTTTTCTTTTCGCGTATCCGCTACCTGTACGAATGTGCATTGGGAACAGTTGAAAGCTTTTCTGGTTGTTGTGCACATTGCGCACTCGCTGTATTCGAATGCTATCGATGGTAATCATCTCATAATTGTATCTACTGCATTCTTCAGGAATCTAATTTTTCATAATGATCGAAACTTTTAAGATTAACAACCATTGCTTACGCCGATTATTCTCGTAAATTATACATAGATACAACCGAGAATTCGATCTCAATGGTGAAACTGAAGATTACGATAGAAATGGAAAAAATAAAAGTTTTTAATAAAAAATCGATGAATGTGACGACGATTCAAATGAATAAAATTAAAACCCAATATTAATTAATACAGACACTCCATTGTATATATAATAATGTAATCCATTCGTCTAATCTATAACACATTTTTTAGATTTAAAATATTATTTTTTAAGCAATGTTGTTTTCAGGAGGTAGTATTACAACATAACCAACAAAATTATTAAGCAGAAATTTTTACATTTTCAGTGTTGTCAATTTGTATTTCAAGATCCAACAGGTTTTTACATTCTGGTTATTTACATAGAACTATATATATATATAAGTTCTTTAAATTGTAAAGTTAATAAGAACATCATGTTTTTCGATAGTAATAAATATAATATATTTCAAATAATAATAAAATCACATAAGGAACTAAGCGTTTCATTATTGTAGTTTAGCAGTACAAATGTGCAATCTACATATCTGACTACCTACATGTATGAACTATCTGTTAATCTTATCTAATACCTGTTTAGTAAAATAAAATATAAATTATCATACAATATTGTTATATCTATTGCATTACAACATATAAAATACACTAAATATTTCAACCACTAATAGAACTGGCAATTTAAATATGTATAAATGGTATTATTTTTAGTTGTTATTAAGTATATCACTACTTATTAAATAAAAAAAAAATCTAATCCATTATTTAATGCTTAAGCTTGTATAATTAATATTCATTTCCAAGCATCCAAGAAAGTTGTAATTCATTTTATTTTTTACATATTTGGTTACATTATTTATGAAGTATTAATTTAATCACATTTTTTCAAAGCACCAATCTAGGTTATTATTTTTAAAACTATTTAAACACATCCTTCTATGTAAATGTATGATAGTCAAACATAAAAATAACAACATTTTAATTATTTTGATTTAATACATTTAATACACA
This sequence comes from Sipha flava, assembly GCF_003268045.1. NCBI lineage: Eukaryota > Metazoa > Arthropoda > Insecta > Hemiptera > Aphididae > Sipha > Sipha flava. The sequence continues at coordinate 203,605 of NW_020272861.1, read as the reverse complement.
CCTCGTAAGAATCATGTATTCAAACATTCTCTGTTTGTTTAAGTTATATTTCATGAGAGTCAAATTTAAAGATAAATTAGTGAATAACAACTTAATAACATACTTCTAACTTCATTGATAATGAACTTAATCTATGTTTTGTATCATGAGATTTTTTTTAATATTATTAGAATAATTTAATATTTAATCTGAAATTTAATAATTATTTTTTAAATTTAAAAAAATATTTTAGGAAGTAAAGTATAATGTTAAAATTTTGACGGAGTAACTTCAAACCTAATATTACTTGCAAATAAATGAGTTGAGTATTAAAATAATATTAGATAAGTGTTAATAACCGTCTGGTTTTTATATTTCTTTTTTTCCAAGTTGAAAAAACACTGAAAATTTTACAAAATTAATTTGTATGAAGTATATATTATGAGGTTAACAATTAAATGCTAAAAGTAAAACTATTACTAAACTAACATTGTGTTGATTTAGTTACATTATATATAGATATAGTATGAAAACATGTTATATACAACCAATATCAATAAACAACTACTCAACAGTTATATAATTATAAGACAAGAAAATATTTTCTTTTCTATATCACAATAAAATTCATGTATTGAAAGTCTCAAATAATATGTATCTATGAAAAATAATGTTCACAATATGAAAATTATTTATTTTTCAACTAATCAACAAATTAAATTATATAGAATAATTAATTAAATATCTAAAATATTAAAATAAACAAATCTATATCTAATGATTTGATGATTTTTCTGTTAAAGATTTTGCTGCACTTAACAGTACACCTGTTTCACCAGGTTTATGCTGCTGTGGTGGAGAATTAGACCATTTTTCATTTATCTCTTTTTCTAGACGTTTATATTCCTAAACACAAAAATAAAAAAATATACGAATAAAAAAATAAATAAATAAAAAATGTCTATATTCTATACAGCGAGAGAACATGCCGTTATACGACCAAACTTAGTTCAATCTTGTGTATTTCCAACCTGCACCAAACTATAGATTTCTTTACTAAAATTACTTCATGAACGATAAACAATAACAATTTATTATTGACAAAACAATATAATAATTTCAGTGGGCACACATTTGCATTTGCACGGGAGGCAATAATCAATTGGTTGTTTACCGACTGTGATGTATTATCAATTGATATAAGCCTAACCTAACCTTTGAATGATTGGGTAGCTAAGAGAGTAAAAGGGTAAAATGAGATCTCTGCCTGATCATCATTTTACCTGCTAAAAACTGACACATTATCTCGCTGAACAGACTATAGTCAAACATATTTTTTCTAATATATAATGTATAAAGATTAAATTTGCAAGTATACACATTTGAAAAATACTCAGTTTTTGGCTAATATTGAGATTATATAATTTTCTTGAAACATTAATAATTTAATATTTCATGTTAATACATATAAATTTATTAAAAAGTATACAAATATTGAAACTTTTAATGAGAAAAAGGTATCTTAGTATATAATATATATCCTTATACTGGTATAATTAAAATTATGAATTTATATAGTTATATAAATCAATATAAAATTATATTTTATTAAACTTCTCACAAAATGGAAAATAATTTAATATATCTACATATTTTATTATTTTTGTAAAATAGTTATTCAAATAGATCATTCAAATTATACTACAATGAATAATATACAATTTTAATTCATGATTAATAAAATATAAATTACTCAAATAAACAGTAATAATATTATTATTTACAAGATCAATAAAACTGAATTCAGTAAGCCCAATGGATAAATAAAATAATATAATGCACAGAGTAATAAAGCTAAGATAGAAATATAGATAGAAATATTTTTAAAATATATTTTATGATACTTGTTATGAAATAAGTAAAAAACAGTGAATCGGATTAGACAGTAAATTTATTATTGTAAATTATTAATGGGAAATACATAAATTGGAAAAAATAGGCAGCATTTGGGCTTTGATGGAAGATTATATTTTGATTAATTCAATGGTTAAATAGTTCATAAGATTTTTAACTACGAGTTCATAAAACACGCAGAAAAACGAATTCCCTTGGAGCTTCTCTAAATGGTTGTATGCAAATTTTAATTATAGAGTATATTTTCAAATAAATAGCATATCATCAACCAAGTGCCTTTGAAAACATTGGGAAAAATGTAAATATAAATATTCAAACTCACTTTGGCCATTTCTTTATCTCGACTGGCTGCCATTGCCTTATTCATAGTGTCGCTACGCTGCAAATTGTACCAGCCATAGTGCATAGCTCCAAAACCCACCAAAAACATAAGCACCTCTTTGTTGCGAAAGACAAAATGTTTCAGACTTCCCATGGCCATCATGAAGACTGTCCAGGGTATTTAGTGTGAACCGGGAGCGAGAGAGTTTACCAAATTCGTTTTGAACGGAAACCGACGTGGATAATAAATCGATTTTCCAATTACCACATTTCCACAATACGGTGGTGACGGAGTGCCGCAATCCAGGATCGTGCAACACCACAAGATGCAAGACACTAGTCGAACATTGAACTCTTGCACAACAAAAAAAGCAATTGATAAACGATAACAGGGAAGGAGCACTCTGAACTCGGAACACGAAAAAAGCTTTAGAACAATTATTTCAGGTGTAATGTAATATTTTTACCCGACGCGTTTCCCAGTATCATGTGTTTCACACTATTGCGCGATAAATGCTATCATAACATCGTCTGATTTCCGAAAAACGTTATCACGTTATCGCTTCATACAGCGTTTGTATAATTCAATATTATTTTTATTTTAATTTCAATATTAATTGAATATAAACTATTCCTCGGTAATCATAGGATTATTGATGCATAATAGCCAAAGGTTTTCGGGTTACTAAAATCTAAGTAACATTTAGCTACGAGATACTTTAACAGTACTGCTTCATTTATGAGTTGCTCATTCAGTAAGTAAAAAGAAGACGTAGAAGTAGTAGAAGTAGAATGAGTCATTGAACATTTTTTTATTCCCGTGAATTTAGACACTGTTATCAATGTTATCATTAATTAGTGCAAATGTAATTCAAATCAATTTTTGAAAAAAATGTACTCGTAGTTCAGTGTTTACTATAACTTTAAAATTATTAGGTATAATGTATAAAGAAATAAAAGTAAAAAGCGGAAATTGAGATCATAAATAAGATACTATACTATTAAAATGTATGACTTAGTAACAGTTACTATTAGAGTAATTAAGAGTATAAAAGAAAATTATAAGAGTTATAATAGAATTAATAAAATTAAAAAATAATAATAATATTCAAAATTAATTATAAATATGAGTTAGATAATTATTATTGATAGTTTTTTATCAATTAATTAGAAAATCACTTAGCCAATGTAAAATAATTGACATTTAAAAAAATTAAAAAAAAAGTTACAAACATCTATGTAGTAGGTGATACAGTGATCAAAAATGTATTTATTTAATTAATACAAAATATTACATATAAATATAACATATAATGGTCTCTAACTAAGCAAGCTCTTAAAGTTAGTTAAGTTTAGGAATATACTAATAATTATTGTTTAAGGCATTATTAAAAAAATTTAGAAATATTGATACACAATAAATATGAAATAATTATATAAAACCTATAAAAAAAAGAAATGATAGATAAAAGAAAATTATTGAGTTGAAAAATAATTAATTTGCCAGTAAAAATATAAAACATAATAATATTAAATAGGTACCTTGTTAAGATTGTTGCTTCAGATTTACTTAAATAATAGAATCAAACATGTATTTAAGAAATCAGTTTTTTATAACGTATAACAATTATATTTTTACCTAACCTCTGTTTAATAATTTTCATTACCTGGGACTAACAAACTCATAAGTCACCAACTATCAGTGGCGTTTCCAGGATTCATTTAACGGGAGTGTTTTGAAATTTAATAAACTTATGGTAAGTAAAGCCTCTGTCCCCTCCCCCGTATTACATAAATAAATTTCATGTATTTATATAAATGAATATGATTACATTAAGACAGCATATGTAAAACCTACAAGTTGTATACAATGTTTATTCAAATGATCAAAGTAAGTTTACAATTTGGTGAAATACCATAAAATAAGGTCGATGGAGGGTGTTCTGACACCCATATCCCCCCCCTAAATACATCTTTGCCAACTACAACTGAAAAATAGGTCTTTATTTGGAATTGGTAGTAAGTACTGTATGCAATTTGTAGTAATGAAATGGAAAAAGCAAACAAATTAATAAAGTAAGAAACAAAAAAAAATTCTTATGTTTTTAAAGATTTTTTGCAATATATTAGATTGAAATAAAATACCTATGTTAAATGTGTATAACTTTTGTAAAATAAATTAATGCATATAGTTTATTTGGATGGAGTCTAAGCCGTGTCAAACATTTCAGCGCCCCGGGGCAAAATTTTTTCTACAGGGCCACTGGGCACAGGTAGCATATTAAGTGCAGATAAAGGCGCCCCTTTATTTTTAAAAAACTACGGCGCCCGGGGGCAATTGCCCCCTTTTAACCCCCCCCCCCCCCTTTAATACGGCCCTGGATGGAGTACAGCATTTGATAATATTTTAACAGAATTACAAGTTTGCTAAATTAAAATTCAAAAGTGATAAATAAAAATCTAAGATTTTCAATTAATATACTATACATTGATATGAGTGTATCAAAAACATAAGAAATATACCTATACTACAAAATAAATGGTAAATTTCTAAAAAAAACACAATACATTAAATCCCATATTTCATGATATCTCATATACTACATAGGTATGCCATAAAAACAACTAGGTACTTATTTAATTTGCCAAAGAAAATACTAGAAAATAATAGGAAAACAATTTCAAATAATTAATGTAAGGTTATATTAAGCAATGTTTTAGGTCAGATTTTGCAAACATTAATGCCACTCAAATTCAGCTTTCTTGATGGCCCACAGTAAGTTTAAATCATAAATATTGGCATATTTTCCTCAACTAATGACAACATTTTTATTTTGAGTAAATTAAAAAAAAATTTACTTCAGTTATTAAAATTAAAAAAAAGTTTAAAAAGTTAAACATAAATAATATGATTTGCATCTCTTTATTATATTTTTATTTACTTTGTGTTATCCCTTATTTAATTTTTAATTTTTTTCTCTTCGCTATATTTCATTAATTTGTTCTTAAATTGTATAATATGAGTTTCATTTATTATCACTATAAAATTACATAAATCATGTTTGGGCCTAAATGATTATTATGAGAATATAATAGTTATTATTATTATAATCAACAGTTAATACTTGGCTAAAGGTTAGGCTTAAAGCTTAAGACTTGCTAAGGATAGTCTTATCTACACTTCAATTAAGAAAGTTAAACGCCAAGCGTCTCATAAATATGACTGTATAATAGGTAAGTACCTACACGAGATCCGGTTTTGTGGCCGAGGCCTTTTCGCCAACGCACCTTCTATTAACACGAGGCATTACTCAAGAAGCGTGGTCGAACGAACCCCAAGGTGTGACCTAGGAGTCAGGGTCGTCATATGGACCACCAGCACCGAGCTTTCGCCTGTACCCTCTCAAGCCGCGGACACGAGAACCGTGTTGGAAGCCGCGGTTACCACTGGGTGTTGTGGTTTTATTACTATCTCGCGCTTTGCCACTGCCACCACGTTTCAGCCGAGGTAGGCTCCTCAACCTTGAGGGCACCGGACCCGGAGCGGCTAGGCCGGTCCGGCGTGCGGTGGGGCTCCCTCTCCCGTGGTACCGACTAGGTTTTTAGTTGACGTCGGTGGGTCAACCCGAGGTTTTTGGCCCCTGCCACTATTCTAGCTTCCCAAGCCGGCTAGTGGGGTGAGCCTAGGTAAGTACCTACAGTAATAGTGCATCGTATAAGTATTTGATAAAATAAAACACACAAAATGTCATAATATAAAAATACAAATTTCTTTGTAGGTATATTATTTTAAAACGGTTGGTAGTCAATACAGGGCCGCATTTAAGAGGGGGGGGGCACTGACTACAACTGCCCTGGGCGCAAGTCTTTTGGGGGCGCCAAAATCTTGTGGTCGGAAATTTGCTCACTTGTGAATTATTGAACTTTTAAAATTATTTTTAAATTATTATTTTTTTATTTTTAATAACAATATCATAAATTAATGTTAATGTATTTAATTTATTAATATATTTATAACAATATAGCTATCAGCGATCTAGAATATTATTAATATACCTAATATCAGTTTCCAAATTTGTTGTGATAATGTCAATAAACATAAATTATTTATAATAATACGGTGTATTATGTTACCGTGTGCGCCGCGGCGTGCGGTGACATGCCTCCTACACAAAAATAGTATTGATTTTAGAATATCTATAAGGTTCATGAGGATCTATCTCCTATATTTTCCATGGATAGGCTCCTTAGAGGGGAGCCAACTTTTTTTTTTTTTTTTTGCGCTGGGGCGCAAAATTACTAAATACGACACTGAGTCAATTACTAACAACACTTATGATATTTCCATGGATGTGATCTCGTTGATCCCTTACTAAACCGTCCAGAACTAGTTTTGATTGTATTTGATGGCATAGTATTGATTGTAGCCGACATAATGACATGCTTCCGTTTTCCACATGGAATATTTGACGATCGCTCAAGATGAATCAAATGTACTTAAAACTAAACTTGACGAAAACTAGTCCGTGAATATACAAAACAAAACGTCTTTTTTGTTCTCTTGTTGCGTTATCGTATATAAATGGAAAAATTAAATCATGTATGCCTGGTTTGATTTAGGAATTTTGAGCCCCTTGGGCAAAATAAAAAGTTGTGAATTTTACTCTGATTTTTTTTTTTTTAATATTATATTTTGTTTACGTTTATTTTACATGACGAATGTATTCTAAAAAAAAAAAAAATCTCATAAATCCGAGGCCTCCGAATAACGAAGGTCATACTCAGCCTATCCTGCCTAATGGAAAAGATGACCCTGCACGTGTAGTATTCAGTTTCAAGTACAATTATAGATTAGATCTATCTATAATCGTGGTTTCAAGGAATAAATGTAAAATTAAAGATAATCGGCAACGATCGGTGATAATATGATTGTGCTACTATAGTATTTATAATTCTAAATATAAAATCACATAAGTGGGTAGTAAATAAAAATATTCAAAACAGGACGCACCTGCTGTTAATATTTATTTTTAACACGTTTTCAACGCCAATGACGACGCGCGTAGTCGCCAGTCGATTTTGAACGACTAACCGACGATAATACTTGTATTTAAAATGTAATTTTACATTTTAGATTGTTTTTAATATGATAGAAATATACAAAATATATACCTACTATAGATATGTATAATGCTATCTTGTTATTTTATAATATTCTAATTTAATTTAATGGTCATCACTTTGTCTTTGATTTACATGCAGTTAATTAAAATTCATACTAAAACGCTAAAGCATATAATATATATATATATATATAGCCGTAGTCACTAGAAGTCAGTAGTTGGTTTCATTATTATTTATTACTTAAATCATTATAATTATTTATGGAACGTCCCAATTAGAGATTAACGTTTTATGACAGTATATGTTTAATTATTATTGTCTATATAATTATATTGGTCTATAATATTAGGTATATTATATTCTTAGCGTAAGCTTTGGGCAATCAAGATCACCCAGTTATCCATTAGTCCATTAAATAAAAAAAAAAAAGGTATATCATTATAAAATTGAATATTATTTGAAATTATGTTTTCTGTAAAAATAATATATGTTATAGGTACTTTTCGCTTTTTCTATAGTAAGCAACCTTTTACTGTGGCGACCCCCTAAATATATTTTTTTTGTATACTCTCATAAATTATTATTAATAATTAATACTATAAGCAGGGGTGGATCTAGGGTGGTTCAGAAGGTCAGCTGATCCACAGTTAATATTTGTTGACAAAATTGGCTTCTTGGAAATTTATTTCTTTTTTTAGAACTTGATTTGGATTCTTGAACAGTTGGCCCCTATCGTTGTTACTTGAAAAATGAATGCCATGTATATTCAAAATTTAAAATTTTTCAATTCATAATTTATATTTTAAATTATAACGTTTTAGTAGAAAGTTAAGTAAATCATATTTTATTCAGTACGTTTGTTGCGCAGATAAAATTAGATTACATTTATTAACCGTAAATAAGTCATTATCGGTGGTATCACTAATTCTAAAATGTAATATAAATATATTTATACACTTTTATGAGCATATTGTGTTTTCTTTTTTTACAAGGTATTCATTTCTAATTCAGTTTCATCCCTAATAAATAGCCTCTTGAAATAGCTTTACCCACAGTTTCCCGACTCTGGATCCGCCTCTGACTATAATTACTGCACATTGCATATTGTACAGTGTACATAAAAATATAAAATACATATAATTTTATAATTTTTTTTTTTTTTAATTAAAATAACGTATACTAAATATTTTATTTTACGAATTTATTTGTAAATTAAGGTTATTAATGGCTTGGTTGTTGCCATAACTGAATAGTTACAATTAGTTATTCTTATATTAATTTAAGTAATATATTATAGTATATTATATTACCCTATCGTTGGGATGTTGTTGTAGTTCATAGGGTACATCCAAGAATGGTGAGGATTTTAAGTAGCGTATAATTCGATACTGGATAGAGAGTTTTTCGTTTGTTTTTGATAGAGATACGAGGATAACCATCGAGCGTCGGATAAATGCGTGCGCACAGTCTGTCCACGGACTGGCCACGCAGAAATGTATAATAATATATAATCGTATTATGTAATATTGTAATATTTATTGATTTTATTTTTTCATTATTTTATTTTATTATTGGAGCTTTTTAACTTTTGTATTGATTTAAATTTTAAACCATACGTGACCCTTAATAATAAATTGGTGACCAATAAGGGGGTCCCCACCCCCAGGTTTAGAAACATTGGTTTATAGAATATGTCTATTTAAAATTTAAAATTTATATACGGTACTACCAAGTATTTTTTATTTTTCGTTTCAATTTCCATAAAAAATTATCATTATAATTTATCATGGATTACCATTTTATTTAAAAGAATTGATAAAAAGATATTTCAAATTATTTTTATCTAAATAAGATAAAAATATAAATTTTTTTATCTAGATAAATCATCTAGATAAAATTATTTAGAAATTGCACAGTCACTGATATGCTGCACGCACTAGTGGCCAATATCAAGATTTGTAGATAATATTCAGCTATAGACCTACTGATATTATATACGAACCTTGAAAATATTTTGGTAGCTATATAATCTCTAGTATATAAAAAATAATTAGTTATTTAGCTTATAATTTAGCGTATTAATTTTTCTACATAAAAATGTGTTGTTTATACCTCTATAGTTCACCGTGATTATAACCATGACATATTATATTGCCCTTAGTAACACAGAACACATATTTTTTTAAATTTTTTTTTTTTATACATATTATTAAAGTTTTACATATATACATATATTATTTCCGTAGAATTCTATTATTAATTCCATTATTTTGATATAATTAAATATTTACAACCATACTTTTGAATAAAATATCGTTTTACATTAAATTGTAATATCTTATCTCATCAAATTTACTCGTACCATTTATTACAATAAAGTAAAAGTTATTGAAAAACAATAGTCACTACTAAGAATGGGTCTAAGGCCTAGGGCCACATTCATGGGTGCTGAGAAAGAGTGCAAGGGGTACATTTACACCATTTGGATTTAAAAAAAAAAATAATACAATTTAAAAACATAGGATAGAGGCTATTACTATCATAATCGGATTTTCTTGTAGCCTGCATTACTTTATAGCCATCGAAAAAAATGAAAAAAATATTGTATTGTCGTACAATTTGAAAAAATATTCCTACGTATTTAACTTAAATAATTTAAGCATTATTTAAATATCAGTGTATATTCTATGCATGATGCACCCCATGACAAAATTCCTGGCGACGCCTATTCCCAAATTTCTAAATCAAATCACGCATTTACAGTTTAATGTTCAAGATCCAACCAATCTTTTTACCATATTTTAGCAATAACAACTACTTTTTTAAAATAATCATAATCATAATCATACATATTAACGAATCACATACTCGTAATTTACATGAAAATGAGAAATATTTTTACTAAGTTATTTTTATATTATACTCTTTTAATCTCATTAAATTATGCATGTTCCAGCCGCTGTGGCGGTCCATTTGCTTAAATATAAATTCACATTTTTTTGCTAACCTATTGAACCTAAGAAATTGAAAGATGGCTTTTTTTATAGCACTATAAACAATCTAGGGTGGACCGTATCGTTGACTCCTAAACCCGCAGACTTTGATAAAATACAGAACAAAACTGCACACATTTAATAGGTTAAAACCGCACAGTTTTAAAAATTGTTTTTTCCAAAAACTGCAAACTTTTGATTTCGACCACAAAAAGGTTATACGTAACCTAGGTTACGTATACTTAATAATTTATAGTTTATTCAAACAAAAAAATGCTTATATGAGTATTCTAAAATGTAAAAAATATAAAAATGTATTGAAACAAATAAAAATGCATACACAAGTATTCTAAAATGGAATAAATATACTATATACTATATATATATATATATATATATGTTTGTATAAAAAATATACTAAAAATGTACACAAGAGACAAGACCGATAAAGTAAAAACGAGTGGTGACTGAAATATTAAAACGTGTTAGCATGATTATTGCAGTGTATCTTATAATCTTATCGTATCAGTTAGTTAACAGTAAGAATAGTGTGTGGTTTTAACCACTATAAGTTTGAGGTATTTTGTTATTCAATGACTAATAAAGTGTGCGGTTTTCGGATGCAACCGACTGTATTTGCGCCTATTTAGTAAAACCTTTATTGCGTTCAATACAAAATTTAATAATAATTGTTTGCGCCCATATACGTAAATTTGGCAACATCTCAATAAAACTTTATGTCCCACTTTTTCTTTGAGACTTCAAATAGACAGAACAAAATATATTATAACTACCAATTATTCCAGTAATACGTTAATAATCAATAAATTTGACAATAATGTATAGTGGTTTAAAAATGAAAATAATTGACCAACATTTTCATTTTTAAAGGTCTATGCAATATGGGCAAATTTAATTTTTTTATTTGTCTATCTTTATCTAATCATATATTCATATCTAACTTTGAATCATGGGCTGACCATATATTATGTGGTTTGCCAGATAGGTTAACCAGCACAGTTTATTTGTGTGCAACTGTACAGGTCTTAAGAACATTACAGTTTTCCAGAAAGAATTGAAATTTTATATTTTCTGCTTGTTTAGTTTTGCATTCCGGAACGTGTGTAAGGTTAGGTTGCAATATTTGTTGCATTATAATTTTATTAATTCAAAATCGATTTTACATACATTTATTCTTGCTGATAAATAAAACATTTTAGGAGAGATATCTGTGTTATTATATGTTTTTAAAGGAAGAAATTAATAAAACAGCTTTGATGATAATAATTGAATTAATGTTGAAAGATTTAATTCCCGAAATTGGTCAAAGAGCCAAGTTTATTAATGAGCTGGAAAAACTAAAAATACTAAGTTCAGTAAGTGTAAACCATAATGCATATTATATTTTTTCAAATTGATCTTAATTATTAAATGTTTTTTTACCTGCAATACTCAAAACAATTTTTTTTTAATTTTTTCCCCTAAATTGTACTTTGACTTGATTAGGAAATTCAGAAAAAAATTATTGACATTTAAGTCAATGATGACCAGGGCTTTTGTGACAGAAGAAAAAGGTAATTAAAAAAAAAATTAAGATAAATTTAGGTCAGTGTTGATCTGGCTCGTGATTGAGCCCACTATTTAAATACACTATAACAAGGAGATCCAGCAAACATAAATAATTTAAATAAAAAAAATTATTAAATTTAAATTAATTATACCTACTTTAAAATATGTTCAGTATTACTAATATTAATATTTTAAAAACTTTTGAGATTTATCACTGCAATACAGCCTGTGTTATCTACATTATTATTTATAAAAGTTATTTATACATTTATTTATAGTTTATATTATTTAAGAAACAATTTTATCAAAATAGTTAATTAATTTTCATAATTCATTCATAAATTAATACATTATCAGTGATATTTTAATTTAAATACTTGGTTACATTTTCTGTTAGTTATAGTAAAAATTTGAAAATGTATTAATTTAAGCAATACTTAGGTATATTAATTATTCAAATCAGTCAGTTTTTTATTTGATTTTGAATATTTCTTTAAATTTTAGAATTTGATTGTGTATAAAAAAAGAATAAAAATTTAATGCAAATAACCAATACAAAATATATTGTATTAGTATTTAGGTGAATAATTCCAATTTAATATTTATTTATGTCAAGAAATGGACCAATTTTTTGTGGTATTTTCAATGTATAATTTTGGTGTTAGGCTCCTAAATTATATAAACAATTAGTACTTCTAAAAAACCGTGGATAGCCAAGTGGCCAAACTGTCAATAAAATTATAGTAAGTACCTAATTAAAGTATATTTTGTATATTATAAAATAATTAAAATTATATTATTTAGATGTATTATATTACAATGTAACCACAGAGCCATTCCAAAAAATGCAATTTAAATATTATTCAGTTATATACTAATCAATCAGGTACAACATAATTTATTAACAATCACTAATCTAATAAGCACTTTGTTTTATAGAAATATTATTACATAATTATATATTAATTATATTATACTTTACAGATAGACCACAACCTAAGAAATTGATTTCAGATATTTTTGAAAATTTATCAAAGACTGAAGCAGAGTCTGAAGTTTCTAATGTTGATAATCTTCCAACCATTAATGTAAATTTGAGTCATGGTAAAAGTTATTTTCAAAATATTCAAAAATTCTACATACTAATGAAAATAAATTAAATTATAGATAATTTTATTAAGAAAACATTGGTGCAATACGAAGATGGTCTCCTTATGCTGCAACATTTCAAGTAATCTGGGTCATTAAATACAAAAATGAGAAACCGGCTTAGTGGAATATTAATAAAAGATAAATTTTTTTTGTCGCGTCGCACATTGTAAGACACTAAGATAAGACTTGGAACATTTCATTTAATTTTTTTTCTATGGTGTAGTGTTTTTCGTCATTTTTTTACTTTTTGTTCACGTTTTAGGCAACACATTAACGGTGTATAATTTAAAATTGTTTTCTTTTTAATAATTAAAGTTACAAGTCATAATACATTATTTGTCTCTAATTTATTATTTAATACCTCCATGTATTGACACGGCATCAGTGGAGTAATTAGGAATTTGGTTTTGGGGGGGGGGGGGGGGATTATAGGATTTAGCAAAATTTGTACACCTCATACAGTAACCCCTCCCCCCAGAACAAAATTTTTAATAATGCATTTTAATAATAATAATAATAATAATAATAATAATAATAATAATAATAATA